>NC_040023.1:34279920-34292420 GCF_000972845.2 Larimichthys crocea
CTTCATCTTTTATTTAAATTATTATTATTTTGGGCCTTTTTTTTATGCCTTTAATGTAATACAGCTGAAGATAGACCAGCTGCAGCGAGGACTATAGCCTCCACACACGGGGCGGCCACTTAACCCACTATGCTACCGACCGCCCCATTTTATTGCACTTTCTATATGGAGCAACACTTGGCGACCAGTGGCAAGGAAAGACTTCCTTTCAAAAGGGGCAGAACCTGGAGCATAACCCAGTTTGTGGTGGGCGGCCCAGGACAAGTGTGGATTATTGCATTCTTTGTGACTCCAAATAACACAGTAACCATATCTTTTACGTAGTTCACTGTAATTAAGTCAAAGTTGTTGTAAGTATACTAATATTACGTTAAACTTTCGGAAATTGGTTGAAAACTGAAAGTCTTTAATTTTTAGGGTCCTGGTTAAATGTCGAGTTCGTTCGCGACATTTCAACGACTTAATTTCAAAGTGTAGTTATGCAAACAGATTAAAATTTTTCCGTCGAACTGAAACCGTCTAGATGTGTTTAAACCTGCAAATCACCAAATCAGTGCTCACTGGAAACAAAACAGACGTTAAAAAAAAACACTGGCTTTATTCACCCCCACACCAGAACCTTGATGAAGCTCCGATCAGTCTCTCTCTCTCTCACCGTTCATATTTTGTGTTCACTTCTTGACATTTTGTTAATCACGCAAGGATTCCAAACACGGAAACGTGCACAAGAATCAACATATTTGCCTAAAATTACATTCAGCTGTCAATATGATTGAGTCTTGTTTTCTCCAAATGTGATTATTCGTGTTAATTTAACATGCGATCAGGGAGAAACGCAGAGGAACTGAAATCACACACCTGGGCGTTAAACAGTTTGGCCCTAATTCATGGCCAGTCTACCTCCACTTCCTCGAGGTTGTTAAGACAGACTGTTATTATAGATCCAAGGCAAATCAAAAGTGTTGTAACCTCCCCAGCCATCTGGATCTTGGGAGCCCTTTTTCAGTCTTCAGAAACGAATTGCTTTGCAAGAAAAAAAATAAAAAATGAAATTGAGCCTGATGAAGCCAGATGGCTCACAAGTTTAGAGTTGTTCAAACACACAGCCTTTTAAAACAGATGAGCACCAGTGGTTACATACATTACGCTCACGTAAGATGTCGTCTGTAAGCCTCGGAGCACTGTGATCACTTTGTCAAAACGAATCTAATAACCAAAGTGGAGGAAAATGTTTTTCTTTCTTTTCCTGATATGTATGGAAGTTCCTTGATCACTATAATTAGGAGAACTCTAATGAGGCAATTATAGGCAACTGATGAAAGCAGTTTGATGAGTTGTTACACACACAAAAAAAAGATGATATCCTGAAAAAAAAGCAGCAATAACTGTAAGTTTGAACTGACCTGAGTAATTAAAGGCCATGTAAATACTTACTTCCAAATCAGCTACATTAAATATTAATCATGCAGGTTCTGGCCAAACATTTCCCAGAAGTTGTGGGCAAACTTCTGATAATAATAAAGAAGAAAAACCCCACCACCACAAACAACAACAGAAGAAACACGGCAGTGTATTAAATCACAAATTTAATTTTAGAATGAGTAAAATAGCGCATTCAGCAGCCGGTTGTTTCACTTTGAGCATTTTTCTCATCTCGGTCTTACACACTTCTCGGTGTGTGCAGAGACACGAGCTGTAATCCACTCTGAAACGCAGCGAGTGAGACGAGAGCTTCAAGTAAAAACTTTTAGGCTGGATACCTAATTTACACTTGCAGCAGTGCAGCAAATACTTTCAGTGCTCCGGCAGATAGCGAGCTTGAAGATCTGCCTGAAGGACATCTGGGCGCTGACAGACACTAAACTGAACGCAACAAGGTGTTTGAAGGAGCGCCATCACGGAACAGGCTGATTTTCACTTTATGGAATAATCAGGATCAATGTCCCTTCGACTTCTTTCTTCATCATCGTCATGCTTGAATACTGAGAACATAAAAGGATCATACACACACTTAACTGTTTTAATTTTTCATCACAACTAACCGTGTGTGCTTAAAACTACATGCACAAAAATCAATGCAAACTTTGTAATAGATAGCACAGTTAGATTTTATTACTACACTTTTACACAGTATATATAACATCTAAAGTGTAGAGTGTGTTACATACAAGATATGGAATTAGGATTCGAAATTTAAAACCAGCCCTTTAATTTTAGGCTATAAATATCTATATTTCTGTATCTATACTCTCTGTCTGTGGCTCCCAGGCCTGTTGACACAAATCCTTAAAAAATGGTTGTAGTTTAGTTTTAAAAAAGGCTCAGCGGCACTGTAGTTTTTAGCAAATGTTGAAACTGAAGCAGGGAGGGAAAAGTGCATTTTGTTGTGGACTATTTTCAGCGAGGATTATACACAATCCATGCTCGAGTGAGGCTTTTCTGCAGCAGGACGGTGTTACATGTTAGTACAACAGTGTAGCTCATTGTAGAGTTTTTGGTCAATAATAATTATTTTGTTTTAGTGTTTTAAATAAGTTGTTTCCAAGACAAATCAACTTGTTTTTTAGGATTTTTCTAACCAAGTTTTATTTTTATGATCGTAGCGACACATCAGATTGAAATATTTTTTATATTGTTTTAAAGAATGCATTTTAAAAATAAATGATTCATAAAACAGATTTTCTTTGCTGGATTCTTCAGATATCTTGAAATCAGTCCGCACCGCAGTAACCCGCGCCGACACTCTTTGCATTTAGGCCAGATGAGGACGCGGCAGCATCCTCCTCATCTGTTGGTGTTTTTTTTTGTTTTTTTGACGGCTTGATGTGACAACAGAGTCACCTGACGCTGATGACGTCAGAGCACTCTTGACGCATTGGCCGGTTTGACGGTGTCTGTGTGGGCTCGGCGTGCCAGCTTCACACAGCAGGAGTGTGGCCGAGGAGAAGGAGGCGCCCGGGGGCAGACTCTGTGTCAGGTGATAGCGCAGAGGGTGGGCAGGGCCGGGGGGAGGGTGGCATGCCTGGGCGCGAAAGGCTCGCCAAGACCCACACTCTTTTGGCATTTTGGCAAGGGCAAGCGGCAAAATAAAAATGATCCAATTTAAGCTGGTTTAGGATTCCGGAGAATATTCAAATATTTATTTTTGCAGGGCATTCGGGAGCTGTGCTTGCTCCGCAGATCAGTAAGAGAACCAAGTTTTTTCGCCTGTAAGCCTCGCGGAAGGCAGCGCCATCTTGATAGCCGGTTGGCCTCCAGTGGTGGAAAATGGATCTGACGATGGGTTGTGGATCCCGCCGCCGCTCTGCTGCCTCCTCAATCCTCTTTCCACTTTCTCTGCCTACCTCCCTTTCACAGACACGCCACCTCTCTGTTAATGTGTCGATTCAGGTCCGTGATTTATCGCCGATATCTGGACAAAACGTAAAATCTAACAAGACAAACCTCATCATCCAGCCGAACATAAAAAACCATCTTATTTTTGATTCAGCTTTTATAGACGCAGAGTACTTTGTCCGCCTAATTCGTCTATGTGAGCTATGATAATAAAACCCCTGCTAAACTGTCTCCCATGAATAGCAAAAAATAATGCCAGTGTCCGTCTATATTTTCTGTTTGAGACTGACATTGACGGCAGGATCTCTCAAATGATTGCTTTTTAATGCCATTATTGTTATTATGGTTTTTATTACTGCTAATGAGGGAAATACAGCCCTGGTTTTCCTCAGCATGAATTTCACCCTGGAAATTAAATGAGTAAAAAGCCTTATTGAATTACACTAAAGCAATCTCAAATAAATGGGCCTTGAATCTGCCTCCATGAGACGATGCTTGCTATGGTATAATTTCATTGTGCGGGGGAACGAGAACAGCGGGGCCAAAGACACAGACAGACCCCTGATACGGAGGCTTCAGTATCGTCTTGGAAACTGGTAATGTGTGCATACATCAAACGTTTATTCTTCATCTCGTTTTGTGTGTCTCCCGTCCTCGCTTCGAAACACGTGAAACAAAGAGGGGAACGGCCGGCGCCGATGTGACGCGGCGTCATCGCATGTTCCATCTTCAGATAGAATATTAAACAATCATCGTAACTAACTCTGACCCTGTGTGGTTTCAACAGCTTCGCAACTGTCCACAGCATCTCCGAGGCGGAGATCCTGCCATCTGTCCTGTTCGCAGCTGCAGAAAACGTCGAACGATTGCTTCTTTCGTTTAACTTCTGAGGCCTAAATTAGTGCAAAAAAAAAAAAAAGTCTGAGTCAAACTGCAGTTTTAGCCCGCAGGGGATTTCTACAGAAGCTAAATCTGCATCGTTTCTCTCTTTCTCTTGCTTCGGACCCAGTTTCTGGTTAACAATCAACAGTTACATCAGTAGTCACACATCATGTTCTATACGTGCAGCTGAAGTCTCCTGGATGTTTATTGTGAGCGTGTCAATAGAGTTTGTTGTGTTTTTCGGAGGTCATGAACTCCGTCACATAAACCCTCTATTGTGTGTTGGAGTGGATCGGGTCACTGGGGCAAAATGGCTCTAAAATAACGTGATTGTCAGCCCAACGTATCAGACTGATAATTCATGTTTTTTTGGTTTGTTTTTTTTTAAAGAGGAGAGTCTCTGTAACAGAGAAGGAATAATTGAGTGAGTTGTGATCTGAAGTCATTCCAATTCAATAAATGTTAGATAGAAAGAAAACAGTTTGTCTCCCCTGTCCCTGCACGCTCAAGTCAGACTTTGTCCTAAAGTGAAAAATTGCCAGTGCAGAAATGTTATTTCAGCTTCTTTTTTTTAGTGTAAACTGATTTGTGTCTGTTTCTTACAGAGAGATTTTTTCTTTTTCTCTGGTTCTCGTGGCAGCAGTTGTACTGTACCAGATTCCTCAGTCTTTTCAGGGTTTTGCAAATATGCTGTTAGTTAGAGCGACTGCCCAGAGCAGAGAAGAAAGTTTATTACTGACTTACATATTATTATTTATATCTGCGAGTGGTTGGTTTTAATCTGAACTTCAGGTTTTTTATGCACCAAAACAAACAAGACAAATTCTTTGTATGTGAAAACCTACTTGGCACTTTCTGAAGTGCTGTTTGGTGCTACTTCTATTGCACTACATTTCAGTAGGGAAATACTGGACTTTGACAACACAGCTGGCAGATTACGTTTCAGATATGAGTCTAAAAAACTTCATATCTTATAAAAAACAACCAGACTATTAAACACCATGCTTTCCAACCTTTGTAGTTTGTGACCCCTCACAAAACAAAGTGTCCACTCGGGGTTCAGAGGTGGTTTTTAAGTTTTCAGCAGCTCCACTAAAAGCTATTTCTTTCACAGAGGTAACAAAGCCTTAGTTAATATCTGATTATCGGTGTACCAAACTATGCCAAACTTGCTACAATACTTAAAATGCTACTTGCATCAGTAACAATCTAATAAGTTGTAATCATACGTATATCAGCAGCCTTCTGCACGTTTAACTACAGTACTTTACTTCGTAGGTTTTAAATGCAGGGATATAGCTAGACTGGAGTAGTTATCAAGTATCATTGTGTTTTTTATTGGAGTTATGGAGCTGAAAACTTCCACACTGCAGAGGATATTTATTCACCAGGAAAGCACCTTAAAAAAATGAGGGAAGTTTGCAGGATGCGATCACAGCAATGAACAAACCGCCCGCTGACGGCCAGTACACGTGCTGGATGTATGAATGCATCTATGGGGACTCACATGCACATGCATTGTCTTTATCTGTATGTTTCTTATGTTCGGCTCGCTGTGAAAACAAATCTCCCTCAGGGACAATAAAGTTAAAATCTACATGACATCAAAATCCAACACACAGGTTAACGGCAAATGTGTGCGCGGACGATAAGAGAAGAAGTTCAGCGTTTAGAAACAACTCGCACAAAAAGAAAACATCAGACGCATTTTGCAAACACTGGAACTTTCTGCCACCACAAAGTACAAAGTGTACTGTAGAAACAACATATGCACCATATATGTAAGTACACGGACACACACACACACACTTAATTGACTGATGGAGTCAAGCTCCACCATTACGGAGTTTATTCAAAACCTAATCAGCAGACAGCGAGCAGTTACAGCAGAAAAGTCCATCCACTCACAACCTAAAGTCGAGGCGATTAATTGAAATTATCTGGTGGAGGAAACAGAGAACAGACAAGAGGTCCAACAACACCGGCTTAAAAATAGTAGAGCACCACTCAAACGTTCATGACGAGGAGGAGAATTATTTTCTGTTTAGAGCCAGTTAGGCACGTAGGAAATAACCCATTTACTCTGCTGACTTTAAAACCCCAGAGCACGCGTCATTCTACTTTAATCGAGCACGCCTCAGAAATATAAACAGCAGTGAAATTATATTTACACTGGTGTTGGCATGTCTTATTTAGTCGTGCGTTTTAATCGTCAACATGAAGTTTACAACAGTCTGGGCTTCATTAGTTTAATAATCTGTCAAAGCTCTACTGAAGCGTCCACAGTTCACCTCACATTACCAAAGACAGCAATACTGTTCTAGCTAAAACACGAACCACTAATGTGTCAGTGGTTCCTGTTCCTTTTTTCATTTTAAGACTGTATGGATTAAATAACAGATAATTTCACACGCAATCTGTGTTCTGATAATGTTACTACAAATCATTTTTATTTATATAGCGCCAAATGATAACAGAAGTTATTTTATTGCACTCTTATTATTAAATTATTTTTTTTTTGGCCTTTTTTTTATGCCTTTAATGATAATACAGCTGAAGATAGACCAGCTGCAGCGAGGACTATAGCCTCCACACACGGGGCGGCCGCTTAACCCACTACGCTACCGACCGCCCCATTTTATTGCACTTTCTATATGGAGCAGAGACCCAGAGATTCCCACCATGAGCAAACACTTGGTGACAGTGGCAAGGAAAGACTTCATTTCAAAAGGGCAGAACCTGGAGCATAACCCAGTTTGTGGTGGGCAGCCAAGGACAAGTGTGGATTATTGGATTCTTTGTGACTCCAAATAGTAACCATATATCTTTCACGTAAGTTCACTGTAATTAAGTCAAAGTTGTTGTAAGTATATTAAAATTACGTTAAAACTATTCGGAAATTAGTTGAAAAGTGAAAGTCTTTCATTTTTAGGTGTCTTGGTTAAATGTCGAGTTCCAGTTCAGCGACATTTCAACGACTTAATTTCAAAGTGTAGTTATGCAAACAGATTTCAATTTTTCAGTCGAACTGAAACGGTCTAGATGTGTTTAAACCTGCAAATCACCAAATCAGTGCTCACTGGAAACAAAATCAGACGTTAAAAAAAAACAACAACTGAGCTTTATTCACCACCACACCAGAAACCTTGATGAAGCTCCGATCAGTCTCTCTCTCTCTCACAGGTTCATATTTTGTGTTCACTTCTTGACATTTTTGTAATCACGCAAGGATTCCAAACACCGAAACGTGTACAAGAATCAACATATTTGCATAAATTACATTCAGCTGTCAATATGATTGAGTCTTGTTTTCTCCAAATGTGATTATTCGTGTTAATTTAACATGTGATCAGGAGGAAAAACGCAGAGGAACTGAAATCACACACTTGGGCGTTAAACAGTTTGGCCCTAATTCATGGCCAGTCTACCTCCACTTCCTCGAGGTTGTTAAGACAGACTGTTATTATAGATCCAAGGCAAATCAAAAGTGTTGTAACCTCACCAGCCATCTGGATCTTGGAAGCCCCTTTTTCAGTCTTCAGAACGAATTGCTTTGCAAGAAAAAAAAAATAAAAAATGAAATTTGAGCCTGATGAAGCCAGATGGCTCACAAGGTTAGAGTTGTTCAACACACAGCCTTTTAAAACAGATGAGCACCAGTGGTTACATACATTACGCTCACGTAAGATGTCTTCTGTATAAGCCTCGGAGCACTGTGATCACTTTGTCAAAACGAATCTAATAACCAAAGTGGAGGAAAATGTTTTTCTTTCTTTTCCTGATATGTATGGAAGATTCCTTGATCACTATAATTAGGAGAACTCTAATGAGGCAATTATAGGCAACTGATGAAAGCAGTTTGATGAGTTGTTACACACACACAAAAAAAGAGTGAATATCCTGAAAAAAAAGCAGCAATAACTGTAAGTTTGAACTGACCTGAGTAATTAAAGGCCATGTAAATACTTACTTCCAAATCAGCTACATTAAATATTAATCATGCAGGTGCTGGCCAAACATTTCCCAGAAGTTGTGGGCAAACTTCTGAATAATAATAAAGAAGAAAAACCCACCACCACAACAACAACAAAAGAAACACAGCAGTGTATTAAATCACAAATTTAATTTTAGAATGAGTAAAATAGCGCATTGAGCATTTTTCTCATCTCGGTCTTACACACTTCTCGGTGTGTGCAGAGACACGAGCTGTAATCCACTCTGAAACGCAGCGAGTGAGACGAGAGCTTCAAGTAAAACTGTTTAGGCTCGGATACCTAATTTACACTTGCAGCAGTGCAGCAAATACTTTCAGTGCTCCGGGCAGATAGCGAGCTTGAAGATCTGCCTGAAGGACATCTGGGCGCTGACAGACACTAAACTGAACGCAACAAGGTAGTTTGAAGGAGCGCCGTCACGGAAACAGGCTGATTTTCACTTTATGGAATAATCAGGATCGATGTCCCTTCGACTTCTTTCTTCATCGTCGTCATGCTTGAATACTGAGAACATAAAAGGATCATACACACGTTTAACTATTTTAATTTTTTATCACAACTAACCGTGTGTGCTTAAAACTACATGCAAAAAAATCAATGCAAACTTTGTAATAGATAGCACAGTTAGATTTTTATACTATACTTTTATACAGTATACTAATATCTAAAAGTGTAGAGCGTGTTACATACAAGATATGGAATTAGGATTCGGAAATTTAAAACCAGCCCTTTAATTTTAGTCTTATAATATCTATATTTCTGTATCTATACTCTCTGTCTGTGGTCCCAGGCCTGTTAGACACGAATCCTTAAAAAATGGTTGTAGTTTAGTTTTAAAAAAGGCTCAGTGGCACTGTAGTTTTTAGCAAATGTTGAAACTGAAGCGGTGGGGGAAAGTGCATTTTGTTGTGGACTATTTTCAGCGGAGGATTAATACACAATCCATGCTCGAGTGAGGCTTTTCTGCAGCAGGACGGTGTATGTAACTAAAGAAACATGTTAGTGCAACAGTGTAGCTCATTGTAGAGTTTTTGGTCAATAATATTTATTTTGTTTTAGTGTTTTAAATAAGAAGCAATAACCTGTTTCCAAGACAAATCAACTTGTTTTTTAGGATTTTCTTGACCAAGTTTTATTTTTATTGATCATAGCGACACATCAGATTGAAATATTTTTAATAGTTTTAAGAAAGTAATGTTTTAAAGAATGCATTTTAAAAACAAATGACTTCATAAAACAGATTCCTTTTCTTCAGATATCTTGAAATCAGTCCGCACCGCAGTAACCCGCGCCGACACTCTTTGCATTTAGGCCAGATGAGGACGCGGCAGCATCCTCCTCATCTGTTGGTGTTTTTTTTGACGGCTGTGATGTGACAGACAGAGTCACCTGACGCTGATGACGTCAGAGCACTCTGGACGCATTGGCCGGTTTAGACCGGTGTCTGTGTGGGCTCGGCGTGCCAGCTTCACACAGCAGGAGTGTGGCCGAGGAGAAAGGAGGCGCCCGGGGGCAGACTCTGTGTCAGCTGATAGCGCAGAGGGTGGGCAGGGCCGGGGGGAGGGTGGCATGCCTGGGCGCGAAAGGCTCGCCAAGACCCACACTCTTTTGGCATTTTGGCAAGGGCAAGCGGCAAAATAAAATGATCCAATTTAAGCTGGTTTAGGAGTGCCGGAGAATATTCAAATATTTATTTTTGCAGGGCATTCGGGGAGGCTGTGCTTGCTCCGCAGATCAGTAAGAGAACCAAGTTTTTCGCCTGTAAGCCTCGGCGAAGGCAGCGCCATCTTGATAGCCGGTTGGCCTCCAGTGGTGGAAAATGGATCTGACGATGGAGTTGTGGATCCCGCCGCCGCTCTGCTGCCTCCTCAATCCTCTTTCCACTTTCTCCTGCCTACCTCCCTCTCACAGACACGCCACCTCTCCTGTTAATGTGTCGATTTCAGGTCCGTGATTTATCGCCGATATCTGGACAAAACGTAAAATCTAACAAGACAAACCTCATCATCCAGCCGAACATAAAAACCATCTTATTTTTGATTCAGCTTTTATAGACGCAGAGTACTTTGTCCGCCTAATTCGTCTACGTGAGCTATGATAATAAAACCTCTGCTAAACTGTCTCCCATGAATAGCAAAAAATAATGTCCAGTGTCCGTCTATATTTTCTGTTTGAGACTGACATTGACGGCAGGATCTCTCAAATGATTGCTTTTTAATGCCATTATTGTTATTATGGTTATTATTACTGCTAATGAGGGAAATACAGCCCTGGTTTTCCTCAGCATGAATTTCACCATGGAAATAAATGAGTAAAAAAGCCTTTATTGAATTACACTAAAAGCAATCTCAAATAAATGGGCCTTGAATCTGCCTCCATGAGACGATGCTTGCTATGGTATAATTTCATTGTGCGGGGGAACGAGAACAGCGGGGCCAAAGACACAGACAGACCCCTGATACGGAGGCTTCAGCATCGTCTTGGAAACTGGTAATGTGTGCATACATACAAACGTTTTATTCTTCATCTCGTTTTGTGTGTCATCCCGTCCTCGCTTCGAAACACGTGAAACAAAGAGGGACCGGCCGGCGCCGATGTGACGCAGCGTCGTCGCATGTTCCATCTTCAGAAATAGAATATTAAACAATCATCGTAACGTAACTCTGACCCTGTGTGGTTTCAACAGCTTCGCAACTGCCACAGCATCTCCGAGGCGGAGATCCTGCATCTGTCCTGATTCGCAGCTGCAGAAAACGTCGAACGATTGCTTCTTTCGTTTAACTTCTGAGGCCTAAATTAGTGCAAAAAGAAAAAAAAGTCTGAGTCAAACTGCAATTTATAGCCCGCAGGGGATTTCTACAGAAGCTAAATCTGCATCGTTTCTCTCTTTCTCTTGCTTCGAACCAGTTTCTGGTTATCAACAAGTTACATCAGTAGTCACATCATGTTCTATACGTGCAGCTGAAGTCTCCTGGGATGTTTATTGTGAGCGTGTCAATAGAGTTTGTTGTTGTTTTCGGAGGTCATGAACTCCGTCACATAAACCCTCTATTGTGTGTTGGAGCGGATCGGGTCACTGGGGCAAATGGCTCTAAAATAACGTGATTGTCAGCCCAACGTATCAGACTGATAATCGTGTTTTTTTTGGTTTGTTTTTTTTTAAAGAGGAGAGTCTCTGTAACAGAGAAGGGAATAATTGAGTGAGTTGTGATCTGAAGTCATTCAATTCAAATAAATGTCAGATAGAAAGAAAAACAGTTTGTCTCCCCTGTCCCTGCACGCTCAAGTCAGACTTTGTCCTAAAGTGAAAAATTGCCAGTGCAGAAATGTTATTTCAGCTTCTTTTTTTAGTGTAAACTGATTTGTGTCTGTGTTCTTACAGAGAGATTTTTTTTTCTTTTTTCTTGGTTCTCGTGCAGCAGTGTACTGTACCAGATTCCTCAAAGTCTTTTTCAGGGTTTTGCAAATATGATGTTAGTTAGAGTGCTGCAGAGCAGAGATAGAAAGTTTATTACTGTACTTACATATTATTTATATCTGCGAGTGGTTGGTTTTAATCTGAACTTCAGGTTTTTTATGCACCAAAACAAACAAGACAAATTCTTTGTATGTGAAAACCTACTTGGCACTACAAACAAGACAAATTCTTTGTATGTGAAAACCTACTTGGCACTAAGCTGGTTTCTGATTCTGAAGTGCTATGTATTGCACTACATTTCAGTGGGGAAAATACTGGACTTTGACAACTACAGCTGCAGATTACGTTACAGATTGAGTCTAAAAAACTTCAGATAATCTTATAAAATACAACAGACTAATAAAACCAGTGCTTTCCAACCTTTGTAGTTTGTGACCCCTCACAAAAACAAAGCGTCCACTCAGGGTTCAGAGGTTTTTAAGTTTTCAGCAGCTCCACTAAAAGATATTTTTTTCACAGAGAGTAACAAAGTTTTGTTCTTTCACCCAGTTAATATCATGATTTATCGGTGTACAAACTAATGCCAAACTTGCTACAATACTAAAATGCTATGTCATGTATAACAATCATAGTGTATCAGCAGCCTTCTGCACGTTTAACTACAAGTACTTTTACTTACGTAGGATTTAAAATCCAGGGATACAGCTAGACTTGAGTACTATCAAGTATCATTGTGTTGCTGTTTTATTGGAGTTATGGAGCTGAAAAACTTCCACCACAGCAGAGGAATATTTATTCACCAGGAAAGCACCTTAAAAAAATGAGGGAAGTATGCAGGATGCGATCACAGCAATGAACAAACCGCCCCG
>NC_040023.1:34297420-34323305 GCF_000972845.2 Larimichthys crocea
ATTTCAGTCGTGGGATGTGAACGCTGTGAAAAATGGCGTGCACGCAGAGGTCAGGCCTGTTTTAGTATTAGGTCACAGTCATGAGTGACTCATGACACACAACCGCTGTGGACTTTTTAAGACAATGAAACTGAAAGATGAAGATGCAAAGACTAAAACCAGAATCTTAGGTTGATTAAACAATAAAGAAACAACCCAAACTTTAAAGACTCAAACCAAAGCCTCTGTCAGACATGGATTCTGAGTTTATCTGTCTGTTAAAGTGGCGTCGGTTAAAGTTTTCTGCTATTTTTATTGCAGAAAAGTAAAAGAAAAGTGATCTCAAATCTTCCCTCTTTGACTTATTTGCAAAAACTGGGGTTGAACAGATATCTTGGCACCATCGCTGCAGACTCCGGCCGTCTTTAGGCTGCAGTATTTATGACTGACCCCACCCACCATCGCTCAGCTGCAGGTCCTCAGTCATTAGGTGATTCAATTACACCAGAAGTTCTCAATGTTGTTCCCCTGTGCAAGATCAAGAATTTACCAGGGATCTCCTCCTGTGTCCCTGTAGCCTTATGTGAAAGAACAACACAGGTTAAATGTATTTGAAAGATATTAGACTTAAAGTATTTGCTCAACACCCACTGGTGGCAGCGAAGAGTTGGAGATTTGTAGGTTTTAAACTTATTCTGCAAACTATTTTTTATAATAGTCTGCCTGTTCATCCTGTGAAGTAAACCATCAAATCACATGTAAACTAAGTCACAGACATAAAATATGATGTTGTGTAAACCTAAATGAAGGCGTGAAGGCATGCACGGATAGAAGTCACAACTGCAAGAACTTATTCTGTAAATAAACATTATGCAAAACACCACGAGCTAAACAAGTAAAAAAAAAAGTATTTAATCTCGTTTCCAAATGTCAGCTTGTTTTAATCCTTTTTCTAAAAATGAGAAGAGAAAAAAGTCGCGGTGTCCTTTAAGGTCACAAAAATGTCTTAGCACTGTCGCCTCACAGCGAGAAGGTTCCTGGTTCAAACCTCAGCTGGGGCCTTTCTGAGTTCTCTCTGGGTGCTCCAGCTTCCTCCCACAGTCTGACAGACATGCATTTAAAAGGTTAATTGGCCACAGGTGTGAATGGTTGTTGGTCTCTATGTGCCCTGTGATGAACTGGCAACTTGTCCAGGTTGTTCCAGCTCCACCATGACCCTGGATGAGGATGGATGGATGGATGGATGGACTAATGATACATGGACACTGTACTTTTCTCTGCTCCAGTGCTACAATCTCTCCATCCACCTCTCACCTGCAGCCATGCTTCCTGAATGGACATGCATACAGAAAGATATGATCATCATCATATGTTTTTATGTCACCAGTGGCATTAAAACAACAAAATCATGAAGTGGTTTCACTGATTCTAAACTGATTTGTCATTGTCTGAAGTGTTGCAATATCTTCACCGGCCACAGGGGGCATTTCTGCAACTGTATCTGTGGCAGACTGAAGCTGACAGACCAAAATATTTCCCCAGTCCTACCTGAGGTTCATCCAACTGAACTTTTCCTTTTAATATTCCAGTGAGGTCTGAAAATATCACATCGTTTTCTATATTTACTAAAGCCATATGATATGTATATATCAGAGAGCAGACGTACATCCTTCTATACACATTCCCCCTAGATTGATCTACGGAAACAAGAATTTAAAATGAAGGTCTGGTTGTTTGAGCCGGGTGAACAACATGAGTTAAGGTTCGTTCCCCCATCCAACAGTGCGTTGAGTTGCACTGCGGAGTCAGAGGTAGATGCTCATTTATGCATTGTAACAGTTAGGGGGGGAAAAAGGTATGGTACCAGAGGATTTAACTTCTTTTCCCCTGAAATCAACCATTAATTAACAATAAACAATTTCTCCTCACTATCTAATTGGCATCACATTTGTCAAGATACAGTTAAAGAGACTGCTTAATTAATTAAACATGAAATAGCACCTTCCCAGAGTGTTTGAGAATACAGATGTAACCCTGGATTTTTTTTTTCTCCACATACACCAACACCTCCACCCCACCCTCTAAAAAAAAAAAAAAATTCCAGCACCAGATTTGATAAGATTTGTTCTCTTTATCACTTTAATTAGCACCTCCCTCCTGTCCCCTTTGCAAATGAGGGGTAGGTGGGGAATGTGGGGAGGCGGGAGGGGGGTTCGGGATTTGATGACTTAAAATGCACACAGCTAACGAGTTATTCATACCCTGCACAGCTGTTAAGGCAATTTAACTGCTTCTTCTCCGTTCTGCTTTCTCTCTCTCTCTCGATGCTTACTTGTCGAGGAGGGAAAGGTGGCAAGAGGCCTCGCAACTGCTCCATTATCTCGGCAGAGAAGCTCTCTGATTCAAAGAAAAAACGGCCACAATTTCCATCATTCACCTGTAACGGGAAAGATTTACAACTATTCACATCTCAAAGTTGCATCTTTTCCTGGAAGTTTACGAGCGTTTTTTTTTCTGTCCAGGCTGTGAAGAAGTAGGTGTTACGTAGGCAAGCAAGGTGTCGAGAGAGAGACCCACACCTGACTGCTTTAAAGCTGTTTCTGTTCAGAGCTATGAGCACATTTCTATGCACGCTGTATACTTGCGTGCTCCACCATTGCCCATCTGTCGCTGTGCAATTATGATCAGAGGAAAAAGAAGTGCCTGAATGAAATATCTGCACCTCAGCTCCCCATGCAGATTGCCGACCAGGACGTGTGTCAACTTCTCCTGGATCAGCATCCCCATGATTGGAAGATCACAAGTCACATCTACAAACGGTGACACAGATGCGAGCACGCTTTACTTTAAATCCGCTGAATTAAGTTCAATAAGGTTCAGATATTGCAAAGGTTCTGCGTGGTTTAAGGACATTTAGGAATATCAAAGACGGGAGACTGAATAGGATTCTTCTCCTTCTTGTTTGGGAATATTATTGGTTCGTAATCCTCCGAAGAGTTTGTGGAAAAAAGTCGACGTACCTACCTTTAAATCCTCCGGTTTATCTGCAGCTCAGCTAACAAAAAAACCTCAAACTGAATATTTTATAGCCGCAATTCAGACTCACAAGTGGCGAGGCACTTTGACGTGCCAACAGCCTGAAAATCTGTGATGCAACTTTCACTGTTGAGTCTGTTTTGGTCAATGCATAAGTGGAACCATTGTGACAAGTGGCGTCCGCTGAGTGGTGTTGTTCATCGATGAGTTATTGCTTTAAAATGAAAGCGGTAAGACAGGTTTGGAAAAGGAAAATGGGTTCAATCAGTACTTCAAATAACAAGAGGACACTTCAGCTAAATTCCTAGAACATGAACAACAGGCCGGCAGACTCGATAAATAGAGATGAGTTGATTTTCTCTTTCCTCTCTCTCTCTCTCTCTCTCTCGCTGCAGGCTGCACAGTCAGTTATGTATAATTTCTTACCACGAGACGAAAGGGCCACAAAACCAACATTTATTAATATTTTAGCTCACTCTGGACTGATTCTTCTTTTGCTATCATCGCTTTCATAAAATCTTTGCTTTGTTAAAATTCTTCTATTTTTTTCAGCGCTCTCTTAAAAATACACTTTAAAAAAAGACTAATCTATTTCTGTGTTGTTGTTTTTTTTTTTTTGGACGCGCAGCCAAGTGAATGGACTGTAGGCTTTGGCACAAACTTTGAAGATAACGGGATTCTTTGGACGCTCAGTAGGTCCATCTGTCCGTTTCACAACATTATGCTTGAGATGCTCGAATCGTAAACAGAGGTGGAAGGTCTGAGCGCCGTGGAGCCTTTGGCCGCCTTGTTGTGTCTGCTTCCAAAATTCAGACAAAGGCTGTTATGTCTGAGATGGAAAATGGCAGCCGGGGGTGTCGGCCCTGAATGTAAATACAATACCTGGAATGTAAAAACTTAAAAGACCCCTTAAAACCAGCTACAGACCCAAGACTTCCCGGCTCCGTTGACAAGATGAAGCCCGTAGTTTGCGTTGATGTTCCAAGACTGACCCGACCTGAAAACGTTTGGCACTGTACTTGAAAATTAGAACGTGTTAATAATCAGGATAAGACAAGGGCATGTGCCACATTTCTTTTTTCCAGATATCAGCATACATATTCATGTGAGAGTGATGTTGCTGAATTAATGTGATCAGAAGGACGCTTTTAATCCCTCCTGAGTTGGTTCATGTTTAATCGTGTCTCCTCAAAAGCAGAAGGCAAAGAGCGCAAAGAGAGAGAGAGAGAAGGATGGAAAGCAACTCAGTGATTAATGTTATTAATTTCCACACCTCTAACCTTCTGTTTCCGCTTCTCCACGTTCGGAGGTTGAGAAACTGTGTTTTGGTTGAAAAAAAATCATGTTCGGCTTTTACCAAGCAGCTCGACAGAAGCGAGGAGGGGGCAGAGAGAGAGAGAGAGAAGTTTCCGATTTACGTCGGGGTGATCCCGCGGAGATTGCTATCATTAGAATAACTTTATTAGGCTTTCTGCTGCATTTCCTGTTTGATTTACTGCGCAGTCCCAGGGGCTCACGGGTAGGCGCAGAGGACTCCCCTGCACGAGCCAGACCTGCCGATGTTGTGTTGCAGCAACCTGAGTGTAACGTCCCTATTAATCTGCAGCTAAACGTAGCAGAAACACGAACGAAGGTGCTGCACAATAAATCTCTTTCGGGCCTTTTAAATGCAGCGTGTGTTCTCATCGGTGCGTCCATGTTTGTGTCGACAGAGAGATAACAAGGATTTCTGCACCTGTATAGGATTGTAGGTCATGTTTAGAGGGTCTACTCCTTACAATGACGTGTTTGATATATAGAAAGTTTGATCCCCAATGCATTGGGGATGAACAAAGTTTAATCCATTCACAACATGGTTCCTCAAAACGATTACTTGAAGTGAATGTGGAAAACTTTACAATGTAATCCTCAGTGAAGACCAAGAAGGAGCAAACAAGTCCACCACTCTGCAACTACAACTTCCTGTAGTTCTTGTCTTGTAACCTGATTAGTTCGATCCCCGGCTCCTCCAGTCTGCATGTCGAAATGTCCTTGGGCAAAGTACTGAACTCCAAATTGTTCCCGAAGGCTGCGCTGTCGGTGTGTGAATGTGTGTGAATGGTTAGCTCCTAAAACTCATGAGCAGTTGGCATCTTGTGTGAATGGGTGGATGAGATACGTCCCGTAAAAACGCTTTGAGTGGTTGGAAGACTAGAAAGGCGTGCAGTCCATTTAACCTTTGACACATTGGACATATAAAGAAGATACAACAGAAATAATGTTTTGTTCTGCAGACGTTCATTCACACTTTGTTGAGATTAAACTTTTTCTTTATCAGTTCTTTTGGTTTATGCCTCAGCCACTTACATCTCATGGACAACAAACAGGACTGAACTTCCTCGAGTGTTCAGTTACTGTCAGGTTTTCCATAGTAGAACACAGAAACTATGACAATAAAAAGTTGTCGCAGTCCATGTGTCGCTCTCAGATCATTCTTGGTCCAAGCTTTATTTGACAGACAGATGAAGAGTGGCCGGGAATGAGAGAGCCTTCATACACGGGGGCACACTGAGATAAACACCAACATTAAAGTGACGACCATTGATGGTGACTAACACTACTATGAGTGGATGACAGAGATTTTATATTCCACTGTCTCCTGAAGTTGCTGTTCCTCTCGTTGTAAAAGGACACTAAAAAGTAATAATAAAGATCTTCATGCTCTTCATCACACTTGGACGAAGTGTTGTAATGAAGTTGTCGAGTTCTTCTGCACCTCAGCTCGAGCTTGTTTGATCGTCAGTTGGTTCTCTCAAACTCTCTGTGTGTTGAAACCGATTGTTGAACGTCGTGTATTAGGCTGACGACTAATACAGGCTGGCTTAAGTTTTACATGTGACGGATTATATAACAAAAAACTGCGGGCGACCGAGCCAAGTTGTGAGCCGCTCCTCTCTGAGTGAGACACTTGTCAGTCTGGCAGAGCTACGAGTTTTCAGACCACCTTTTTTTTTTTTTTTTCCCAGCGTTGTTAAGTGATGTACAAAAACCAACAAAATACGACGCGCACTTGAAATCTGCATTCATGAATCTCGAGCTCCTGTTCCCCGTATTCCTTCAAGTTGTCTGTGAAGTGTTAATGTGCGCTGTTGATTGACACCTTCATGTGTACTCTGGGGGGTTTGTGCTCAGCGGAGCATGTATACGTCCTTTAAATGTCCATCCTGCAGATGTGCATCCTAGCAACCAAAAAAAAACACATACGGAAACACATTATCGAAAAACTTACAGTTTTTTATAAGTGATAAAAGTTTGACTTCAGTCAAGCATCAGGGCTGTTTTCTTCCATCTGTTGGTGGGATGTAACTAAGTACATTTGCTATAGTACTGTACTTTTGCAGTACTTCATGCTACTTTATACTTCTACTCCTATTCAAAGGGAAATATTGAACTTTTAAACTTTATTTTGTTATCTTTACTTCATTTACAGATCGAGATTTTACACAGAAACATATGTTGAGTTTACAAAATATAATTTCTTTCAGATTAAACTAGACAAAAGTATATAAAATAGTTAATATACAATATTAAAATGCTGCTTACAAACAATAATAATAGTTTAACTCTGTTTTTTCTGCATTGTGAGCACTTTAACTTTGGATACTTGTACACTTTGTTAATAATACTTATGTTTTTATGTTTTAATGACGAACTTTACTCATAATTAAATATTTTTATATTATTTACAAATATCAACTGATAAATTGATTATATTACCTTACATTTGGATATCCTGTGACTATTTCCGCTCAGTTCCTCCTCTGACGGCTAAATATGATCAAAAATACATATATGTGTGAGTCTCACTGAGTTTAAATGAAGCTTTATTTGGCGGTTTGACCTCAGCGACTCCACCCAAACCCTTCACCAAACCACGTGCGGCATCTGCAGCCTTTATGTGGAAACAGTTTATTTGCTTTGACATCGAGAGTTTCCACAAATATCACAAGAAGATATGTGCGTCTGTATCTGCTGCACCGTGCACACCGCATCGCGTCTGCGAGTGTTCTCTGTGAAACTAATGCAGCTTGCTAATTTTTAAAAATAAGCAACAGCGTGAGAAGGCCGGGGCAACAGTCAGTGATTCATCAGTCACCATTCTTGTTGTAATTATGATTTCTATTTTGACATCTGGGGGAAAGTCTTTGAAGTGTGTTTGATGCCGTGGAGAGCCTGCAAACAGCCTAATGGAGACAGAGTATAAAAAGTGCTCTGTGTTTGCCAGACTTCTCTCGGAGAAATCACCCATGATACCCACCCGTGGTGAAACTCCAGTGCTCTCTGCTTAGCAGACAGTGTTTGTGATCTTTTTGTAGCTCGAGTCTGCTGAAAAAACAACTTACTTTGTATTCTCTAACCTTTTTTTTGTGTGGGATATTTTACTGCCTTTTTCAGGCAGAAATCATTCCAACGAATCATCTCCAAGATCGACAACCCTCTCTCGCAGAGGAGTATTAGCCATCTGTGTGGAAAAACCTTTTCTAAGGCTGAGGCAAACATGGCTGATCCTTAAGAAAACAGTGATAATGAAGGAGGAGCATTAGCCGGAGTTCCTGTTGTTTGTCGGTGCCTTCACCTCTTGTTTGTCGGCGAGCAAGTCGCTTGTAATCGGCGTCGGCGCACCTCCTGACCCCCCCTGAGAGCGTCTGACACTTGTGTACGATCTGTTTCTTCCTCTGAACACACACAACGTTACACTCTGGCTTTTTTTTTTATTCATGAAAGAAAGAAAGAGAAAAAAAAAAAAAGAGCAAGAACATCAAGGGGAACGCCGGCACATATCGTCGGGGTGTGAACAGGTGAGGGTGATTTCCTAAAGGCCTCACCTGGGGGTTCACAGCCAGGTCGGGACACCTATGCTGTTTTATATCTTAACTCCCTGCAGAAGGCTTTTACAGGTGTTCACACCTAACATTTATTTATTTCAGATTTCACAGGTGCTTCAGATACACTCAGCAGTAGAAGAGCTCAGGTACAGTCGGTTCGGGAGGAGAAGAGGCACGACAGAACGTTGATTCTTTCTTTTTTCTTTTTTTTGTACTGTACGGTGAGCTCTTACACAAACTTCAAATATATTTACAATAATAAACAATCAATGATTCATAAGATGTGATATTTACAGTTATTACAAATAACGTGTTCAGTGACTGCGGCTGATATGAGTCAGTAAACCGATTAAGCTGATTCACATTGTTTTCGTCTCTTTTTTCGTACGCAGAGCGAAATGGGACGGGGGAAAAAAAAATCCACCCGCTCTGGTGTCAAAAAGAGTTCTGGTCAAGTTAATGCCAAGAAAAATCTGTGGTACAATACAAACAGTTTAATTGTGTAATTAACAATCAATAACCACTTCTAGTTTAGAACATTTTCTGCAGGAAGGAACCGAGAAACACTTATAAAACAGTCAGTCGTAACAAAATAACTGGTGTTCTCATTGAAATGAACTCATAAAAAAGAAACACTTTTTATACAGAATATTTATACAGGAATAGCTTTTTGAATTGGATTGTTAACCAAAGGAAGACACATCGCAGACATCGATTTTTCACACAGATTGCATATGTTTTTCTTTCTAAGGTGTTCTATAGGTTAGTCATTTTACCTAAGCTTATTTGCATGATAGTAAAAATTGCATACGACATTAATTGTGAAGCTTGTAGCATGAGTTGGTTGACATACAGCACTTTTTTTTTTTTTTAATATAGGCAACCTTTAAAGCACATTTTCTCCATTTAAAACGTTTAAGACACTTTTTGTTTTTACTGCCCATCGAAATCACATTTATAAATAGAAAAAAAAAAGGTTGGTGGAATTTCTTTAAAATAAAAAAATTTAAAAAAAAAAAAAGCTCTATGCAACATAAACTTTTTTCTTTTAAAAAAGGAAGTAATTACATCAGAAAAAACACTGCATGAACTGCAAATAAATAATGTCAGACAACATAAAAAACATTTTCTAACTGTGTGTGGCGATTCAGAAAGTTACAGTGACAAAGGTTTTGCAAAATAATCTAACATCGGCAGTGCCGTATAGTACAAGGCATTTGTTGGCATAGTTTCTTTAAGACTGTAATTTTTTTTTGTTTGTTTTATTTTTACAGTTACAATATAATGTCTATATATATATATTTATATTTCCTCCCTAACAAATAATATGTAAAGACTGAGCTATTGTTGGAGATTCACCTGGGCTGGGGTGATCGCGACGTTTTCCAGAGTTTTGGAGTGATCCGTAATCACATTATGCGCTTTTTTTTTTTTTTTTTTTAAAGAATAACTAATCTGCCAGCAGGCTCCAGACTCGATACCTCATGATTAAGGCCTTGTCAACCACTTGGTCCTTGATTTCATTTGCTATTTAAAAAAAAATTCCAGTTAAACATCACATACGTAAACACCTATCAAAGTCCTAGCAAACTCCAGAGAGAGGGGGTGGGGGGCTTTTTTTTCTTTTTAAATATAATCAGTAGCTCAAAAAAGATAAAGTAAGTCAGTGTAAAACAACAGACATAGAGTGCAGTCAGCAAATATCCACGGCAACATACTTAATAATTTTTTGTGCAGATTATTTAAACGATGCATCAGTCTTTACAGTGAATAATACAAGTTTTACAAAATCCAAAAAGTAGTACTCGAGTCTGAAATGGGCTCTCCAGTGTGTGAACGCTCGCTTCACATAGCCTGTCAGTCTGCAGCTCATATATATAGAAACACTCCTCGTATAGTCCGGGCGCTGCATTGATTTAAAAACACTACTTTTTCTTTATTTGCGGTGTGGTGGTGGTTCTACGTCGGGCCGGAGTGTTACACTAACACAGTCATCAGTCTGTGTGTGTGTGTGTGTGTGTGTGCACAGGAAAACTCTCAGTACATGTTCAGACGCAGGTGGAGGTGGAGGATGGAGGAGGGAGTTCTACTCCTTGGCCTCGTGTTCTAACTCTGACTGGGCCTCGGCGCCTCGAGCCAGCTGCTCTTCGATCTTGATGGAGAAGATGGTGCTGTTGGTCTGCGTCGTTTCGTCCAGCTCTTTCAGCAGCTCTCCGCTCTCCCTGAAGTCCGTCAGCTCTTCCTCGAAGGCCGAGCTGCTGCTGCTGCTGGTGTTGGTGGTGGCTGCCGTGCCGTTGTTGTTGTTGTTGTTGTTGTTATTGGGTTCCTTCAGCGCCTTGGCTGGGTGATTGACGTAAAAGCGCTGGTTCTGGAAGAACTTGATGATGGTGAGCTTGGGCAGGTCCAGCTGGGCCGACAGGGTGTGGATGGCCTCCTCGTCGGGGTACAGGCCTACGTCCTGGATGAAGCTCTGCAGGATTCCCAGAGCCTCGAGGGAGATTTTCCCGCCGCAGGTGCGGGACTTGATGCTCCCTCCGCGGCTCACCTCGTCCTCCATCTCGGCCGGAGACGCCGTGCTGGGCTGGCGTGGCGGCAACCGGGGGCCGGTGTTCGGCTGCTGTTGCTGCTGCGAGGGCTGCTGGGACAAAAGGGGTTGGGAGGGGTGCTGGAGAGACAGGGAGGGCTGGTGGTGCTGCTGCTGTGACTGGGGTGGCTGAGCCTGCAGTGGGAAGGGGGATGAAAAAAAAGGGAAGAGAAAGGAGACGGGGATGTTATCAGTGAACACTTATCGGCGCCTTAATAAGGCCTTTCATTAAAATCAATTGAGTTGTGAGGAAAAATGGGCCCGCTGTGTATAGAACAGGCACTTGGTTGAAGGAATTTTCCATGTAATATCTCATTGAATGTAATCAGTTCTGCAGATATGACTTTTTTTTTTTTTTTGGGAGCTGGGAGATTGTGTCTCTCATTGTGGGGGTAGAGGCAACACACACATATGCATGAACTCCACACACACACACACACACAGTGGGAAACTGGCCTCTCTATAATAGCCTCTGCTGCTTATCAGGCTCTATTGCCAGGCGGTGATAAACAAGCTCCCTGTGCACAATTCACGCCGCGATGTGAGAATGCTATCGATGGCTTTCACTCGGGCCGTCAGAGTCGCGTTAGTGTAAACACATGACACACCGCTCGTAAAATGTCTCATTGTGTGGTTGGAGAGGGAGTGAGTGGGCAACTCGTGGTCCCCGTTGACCCCTCTGTCGAAATGGGTGCTCTGCTTTTTTTTATATTTTTCACTTCTGAGTCAGACGCTGGAGAATAGCTGTTTCATAATGAAGTTTTTTGCAAAATGCAGCACTTTGCGGGGGATACTCTTGTTTGCCAGCTGCATAAATGCACCCAAAGATGTGATTTTTACCGGACCAATATACCCGGCTGTGACAGTTCTTGTTGAGCAAATGTGAGCTAATTTGGCTGATGTGTCGCGTTAGTGAAGGACCGGAGCAAAATATTTAAAAACTAGTCTCTTATGGACGGTGTAAAAACTGCAACATTGAGTCAGAAACAATCAAAGCGTTTCTGTTTGCATGTAAAGTAAGAAAAATTCCCTCATTCTATATCTGCTGCTGGGATTGATTCGTAAAAGAAATCCTGTTACCTTATTTATATCCAGTAAATAGCAGCCTTTGTGAGACGCCGGCCACGTCTCAGAGTAACCAAATAACTAATCAACCGCTCAGCTGTGGCTCAGACTTTTAATAGAAGTATTATTGTACTTCATTAAGATATTTCGACCGTTAACCGAAGCCTGTGTGTTATTTTCCATTCATCTGCCAGATGTCTTTCATAAAGCGGCTCTTTTAAATAAGTTTAGGCTAATGATATCTCACATTGCTGAAAAAGTTTTACTGCTGCCGTGTTTCTAATTACAAAAGAGTTCATATAAAAAATAAAAAAAAACTCCAAAGTGTTGTTTATTACAGATTCCTGGGAAATTAGTTGAGATTAAACGAACGAGGAGCGAGGGGAAATTTTGTGTTTTTGATGCGGAGGCTTCAGAAACAGCAGATACAAGCGAGCGGAGTTTTATCAGAGGAGCGTTTGTTTCTGTCTCACATGCTGCCTGTTCACGTGAACTCGAGGTTACAACTATCTGACTGCTCATCCGCTGATCATTTCCTCGACTGACCGATCGATTGGTCCATAAAATGATGGAAAATAGTGAAAAAAGCTGATCGTGACATCCTAAATCCAGAGTTAATGCACTTAAACTGTTTGTTTTGTCAAATATATTCAGTTTAAAGTCACATAAGACAAAGAAAACAGTAAATCGTCACATTTAAGACGCTGGAACAAGCAAATCTTTGGTCAAAAATAGTTGCTGTTAATCAACTAATCAATTAATCAGCTAATCGTTTCAGCTCTGACATGAATAACAGAGTCCGGATCTGTGTGGTTCAAGCATGTAATCAAATCTTGTATGAGCATGTGTGTGTGTGTGTGTGTATTTATACATCTGTGCTTCCTACAAGAAAACAACAGAATCTGTGTAATGCATGTACATTTGTGAGTGTGTAGCTGATATTTGCATGCATGGTTTTATGTTTTATGAGCATGTTTGCATCATAAAAACACGTGCAGACACAGACACGTGCCGCCGCGCTCACCTGTAGCTGGTCTGGGGAGATGTGCATCAGGTGCGACGGCCTCTCGTTGTGGTGCTGCTGCCCGGCGCTGCTCTCCTGCTCGTAGATGGCGTCGCGTTCGACCTGGGAGAGGCTCAGGAAGCGGCGGATCATGGAGAGGTTTTCCCAGAGCGTCCGGTTCTCCGGGGAGGGATCCTCCTTCCAACGCAGCAGCTCGCAGAGCCAGCCCTGAAGGAAGGATTAGAGAGAGAGAGAAGGGGAGAGTAGGTCAGTAAATCACGGGCTCAAATGTGAACACAGGTCAAAAAACAACCGCCGAGAGGTTTCGAGTGTGTTAAACGAATTTCAACCCCCAAGAGTATTGAAACTGGTTCACGCAATAACGCAGTTTTACATGGCTTCACCTGAGAGGAGAACCGTGTTGTTTATTATGCTTCTTTGATGTTTAAATAGATATGAGTAAGAGAAAGACAGAAAGCATCAAAGCACCGAGATGAAAAAGATCCAAAGTTACAGCGTTTCAAACTGTTTAAGGTACGAAAATGATTTCCAGTCTTAAAATAAGTCGAAATAAAAGTAAAGACACACATGCAGATAACAGCCCGTCGTTCTACAGTAACTGCACCTGCAGTTAGTATG
This sequence comes from Larimichthys crocea, assembly GCF_000972845.2. NCBI lineage: Eukaryota > Metazoa > Chordata > Actinopteri > Sciaenidae > Larimichthys > Larimichthys crocea. The sequence continues at coordinate 34,310,592 of NC_040023.1, forward strand.
TGTGTTTTTTTTCTTCTGCCACAGCTGAAGATGAAGATGTGAATTAGCCAAGGTCAAGCAACACAGCAGGAAGGAGCGATTTAACGCGACGAGAGAAACACACACCGGCATATTGAGCAGCATCCTTTGGGGAGGGGGAGGCGAGTGACTCCCAGTGTTTGAAACACTCCAGCAGAGGGCCATGAAGGACAGAGCTGGAGGAAGACAGTCCAATCACAAACGCTTTATTTCATCAATAACAATGGGGCGCGCACAATCGAGAGTCTGACCTTGACTCAATCTGGAAGATTCAATGTGAGAGTCTGACACGTTACACGCGGGACAAAAGCGACTTTTGTGGTGAGAGCGCTGCAGAGCTGTGCGGGATCGCGTGAACGTGCACATGAAGGTTCGGCTAAGTTAAGATGAAGTGTCGCGGCGATATGATCATACGCTTTCACAAAATGTTGTTTAAATGAACGATCCAAAGCAAATTATAGTTAAAAATGATCAAAATAAGTTGCTGAAGGTTGTTCAGGAAGAAATCATTTCGCTTCACACCGGTTTAAACATGAATTCAGCTTCAATTTATATGTAATTTTGCAATTCTTTGCCACAATTATAGATCAATATGAGAATATATTGGTAATAATATTGCTTTTGCAGATTGATTAGTCAATTGACAGATTTTAAATATTTAAATATTTGCTTCTGTTTGTCTTTTATGATGGTTAACTCGTGAGTTTTGACAATTTGAGGAATATAATCTTCAATTTTCATGATTTTCTGACATTTTATAGAATAAAAAAACACTAGCTGTGAGTTGCAGGACCTACATTTAAGCTGTACGGCCTTGTCCTCGTTCATTTCTGCACCAGGACTTGACTGATTGAGGTCAGGATTTGGATCGGGTTGTAGATGAGAGGATACAGGACAGGAGGAGTTGGAGGTTACAGCGAATACAAAGTCTTCAGACGTGCGTGTGTTCGTTCATCGAGCTGACTGCACAGACTGAAGGGCTCTGCAGGGTCGGAGTGACGTGGTCTCCCAGACTCAGACGTGACGACCTAAAATCTCAGCAGGCCAGCATGCGTGCGTGTGTGTGAGTAAGAGTGAAGGGAAATAACACACTGTAGTGCTCTGTGGGAGAGCGAAGAGGAGTGTGTGTGATGGATGGGTGGGGTAAAGCTGTAGTGACTCTACAAGAGAGCTGTAAAGGGACAAGAGTGGATGAAGAAGGAGGGATGGTCGGGGAGTGAAACCAGTGAGGAGGAAACGCAGCGTCAAAGAGAGGCAGCGAGGTGTGTGAGTGTGTGTGTGTGTGTGTGTGTGTGTGTGTGAGTGTGTGTGTGTGTGTGTGTGTAACGGAGGGCTACTCGCTCAGCCCGGTCTGTCCTGGCAGCGTGACAGAGCGGTGCTGTAATCTCCCGGCCAGTGCGCGGCAGCACCTTTCATTTCCACAGGATTACACCGCGCTGCTGGTCCGCGCACACACACACACACACACACACACACACACACACACACACACACACGCACGCACAAACACATGCACACACACACACGCGTGCACACAGAGGGCAGAGCCACGCCGCCACACTGCATGCAAGAGATAACTCAGCAGTTTGGTTGTCCCCTGTTCCAACTCCTCCCATAAGCCACATCAAACCCAGGAGGGGTTTTGGAGGAAGCCGAGAGGGGTGGAGGTGGTGGGGGGGGAGAAAGAGAGAGAGTGACATAAAGAGGGAGAGAGAGAGAGGGAGAGCGGGTAGAGGGGGCCATAAAGCCTGCGTGCCCACCTTGTTCCTTTGCCACGTTTATTGTTGCGTTTTTAATTTGCATGCAGAGGGATTTGGACGGCGCTCCAGTTGGGCTGTCTGTGGTTTCAGCTGATTCGGTAGTGAGGGAGCACACACACACACACACACACACACACACACCGCAAAACACAAACAGACAGCACACAAAAAAAACCCCACCACACACCATCTTGTCAAAGCCAGAGAAACAGTACCCCGGCCCAACGATGGAGTAATCCAACTCAAACACTCCCCAAACCAGCAGGATTAAACCCAAAGTAGCAGAGCCAATCAAACAAAGGCGCGACGTGAACTCCATTTCAATGCCAGGAAGTCCATTTGATGAAATAAAGTACAGAGAGTTTATTAGTTCACAAGTGTGAACTCTTGTTTGTGTGTGGCTTTTTTCTTTTTTTTTTGTACTTTGCCGCCTGCATTGCTACAGTTTTCGGAGCTGACATTTAGCTTTTGTAAAAAAAAAAAAAAAAAGGAGTTGAAGGAAAAGATTCACAAAATAAAAAAAAAGAAAAGAATCTGCTGAACGTTTTTTCATGTGACGCACGTCAAACGGCAGTTAACGCTGCTCCCCCGGCCAGCGCCGTGGACAGTGGACAGTCAGCATTTTCCATGGCACTTTCAAGAGCTTTGTTTGTGTTTGTCTAATTGCATTGCTTCCACAGGCCAGGCAGAGGCAGCGGGGATAAAGGGAGGAGAGAGACAGTGAGAAACAGAGAAAAAAGAGACAGCAGAGAGCCAGAGAAGTTAGAGAGCCGACCGCCTTGTTGTCAGTTGAAAAAGAAAAGAGATGTAAATACAGAAAAACGTATTTATTCTAAAATGTAAAGCAGCGCGGAGCTCTCATCTCTCCTAAGAATTACTAAACCAACAACATTTCATGCTCAACGTTCCCGTTCGACATTATCATACTGTTGCAAATCTGTTTTCCCCTTTTATTGTTTAATGTAATTTGTCGAGCCTCTCCACCGCAGCTGACAAGCACCAACCGCTCTTGATTGGATCATGGAACTTGCTGCCCCTGCTGCTAAAGTGTTCCAACACGGTCCAGAAAACAAAAATCTAGGGCTCTTCAATCCAGTGTGCTCTGTGTTTTTTTCTGTTGAAGATCATTAAGGGCTCTCTATAAATAAATAGAACAGGTAGTTCAGAACAGGCCCGGTTGTCGGCCAAACACAGAGTACAGTACAACACACTCACCGTGTTCCACAACAACCCTCGTTCAAGTCAAGACATTTTCTCAAGTCACGGTTCAACCTCGAATCAACACAGAGAGAGAGAGGATACCAGACAGGGGATACTTGCAAGTTTGCAATGGAATTATATCACCTACAGCAAACTACACTCATATCAGTTTTCACAGTTTTTTTTTTACATATATAAAGGTAAGAATGTATGCTGAAGTCTCACACCTCTCGTCAACACGAAACCACAGGCAGACATTTCCAGAAAACAATCTCAGACGAGCCGGTAGCCGAGCAGACAGCCGGAGTAACCGAGCGTCTGACGAGTATCAGGATCTGTTAGCCGTAAAAAAACTCAGATCAGAATTATTTGACTACTTCGATTTCTTCGTCTTCCCAATAAATTTGATCCGAGGTGGAAAAAGCTTTCCAAACTCTGCTTCATCTTCCACAATTTTGATCCGCTGACAAGGAAAAATCTTCCAAACATTTGCTGGTGCATGCTTCTCATATGTGAGGATTTGCTGCTTTATTCTGTTTGAGATCACTGTAAATAGAGTATTTCTCGAATTTTTGGACTGCCGGGTCGGACAAACGAGGATTCTGAAAATGTCAGCCCGAGATTCGAGAAAGTTCAAACGGTTCTCGTTTGACATTTTATGGACAAAATGATTGATCGGTTCGTCAGGTCGGAAAACTGGCAGATTGACCGATGATGAAAATGATTGTGACGGGAGTTTTTCACCATTTCATACACGACTAATGGATTCATTGTAAAAAAAAAAAACCAACAGATAGTGCCACAAATATCTGTGGCATCCACTGACAGAAAATGATCCAGTCTGCTATCAGCTGCTGCACGTCATTGTTTCTGGCAGACTGAAGCGTGACGCTCAAGAAAGACTGGAAAGCTTTTTTCGACTGACCTACTGAAGTACGCCGATGCGAAATCACCTCAGAAACCACAGAGTAGTGAGGTAGAACGCCGGTTTATTTTGATGCTTGATGCATCTCTCAGTCGAAACTCACAGATGCTGCAAACAGGTTCATCGAAGCAATAAGCGCTGACAGGCATAGGATTATCTTGCTATGTTGGCACACACCTGCGACAATATTGCACAATAATCCTCTGCCTCTAGGTCATCGTTGCTTAATTATTAATTAGTTTCAGACAACGGGACTGGCAATCAAGAACCACCAGCCTTTTTTCTTGTTTTACAGTAGACATAGACCTGACCAGAGGCTCATGGGGCTCTGGGGTCATAAGGTGCCACATTAAAAGGGTAATAAACTCTTCAGCGGGCTATTGTATAGCACTGGTATAAATAGCAACCGGGCGTTCTGATCTGAAATATTTTCCTTGCAACACAATAGTTGAATTCATGCGTGAGATTCACCCAGCTATGCAATGTGGTACACCGTGTATGTGAGTGCTGCAGTCACAAGCTGCCAATAAGAGCATAGGCCCGCTCTGTCAGAGAACAGCATGGTATTCACCGCCCCAACCTACCCACCCATTCACCCATTCGCCACCAAACTACCAATGCAAACACCACCACCCCCCAACATGGAGGCTCGGGGGGAGGGAACATAAATGAACAACTGGCTCTGCTTGTGAGACGGGGACAGTCAGGACAGATAGAGAGAGAGAGACAGAAGGACGGACAGACAGAGAGGGTCTGTCACACGGCCTGGCCAACACCTTCCCTCTAATCTCATTTGCTTGTTATCAGCCCCATCAGGCTGACCTCGGCCACAGCAAAAATAAATAAATAAAATAAGCCAACAGATGTCCATCAATTTGCCATTTGAGTCCCCCCTCCACCCTCCACCCAACCCTCCTGCTCTCCACCTTCCTCGGATTACTGCGTGACCAAAAATTATGTCCTCAGTTTCAACCCCAGAAACAGAAACATGCGAGTATATCGAGTAACGTTTACATTTGGAGGAAGAAAAAAAGAAAAAAAAGAAAAAGAGTCTGGATGACACATCAAAAAATGGAAGAAGAAATCGCAGATGAAGAAATGATTGCCGCCATTGTTGTGGCTGGCTGGTTGAGGGGGTGGGGGGGTGGCAGGACTGTTTCGGAGGCAGCCAGACAAACCTCTTCTGTGTCTGAACAAGAGAGAGAGAGAGCTAAAAGTAGGGGGGGGGGGAAGACAATGCATTATTGTCTTTCCTCCTCCTTGAACCTGGCAGAGGCCCAGCACTGGCAGACAACACTATGCAGATAAATGCAGCCGATAACATGCTTCTCCTCCCTGAAGCGGGCCAAAACCGGCGTGCGCGTTCACGACTCGCTTCAAGGTAACGTGTGTGCACGTGTTACGTTTTACGCCCATTGGTGGACGCCCCCATCTGCTGACGACGGCGGAGTGTTGAAACGTTCCCGATGCTCGGGCATATGTGAATCTCCCGCAACAATAAGCAATAATTGACTGCACGATTCAGGGCCAGATTTTTTTTTTTTGGGGGGGGGGGGAGAATAAGTCTTTATATGCAAATAGAACAGCTCTGAATGACTGTACAAATAATCTTTGGAATACTGTGAGGAAGATAGCGCGATGGAAATGGGGTCAGTGGCCTTGTTTGAACTGCAATTGGAAGGACAGCAATGATGTGCCAATAAAATATAGTGAAAAACTCATTGTACTCCGCTAGCAGACCAACCATAACACCACAAAGTCCCATTTACTTCTCCATTAGCGTCTTTATTCAATTTCTTTCCTGGTGTCCGCGCGGCCACTCAAAGATGTTTGCTCGACACGCTGTGCAGCAAATTATTTTATATGCTGTATGTTGCGGGGGATGACATGAGCACTGGAGTGAACTAATAACAACTTACAGAGATGGTTTTGGTCCCATTTGTATCATCAGATAATGGGTCAGGTGACAAACCCCCCCCCCCAAAAGTCCATTTAGTCCTTTAAACGGGGAGCTAATCCAAATTGACGCTCCTCTGTGGAGGTGTTCTGGTGGTCCTAACGTCGACGCTTTAAGCGCAGGAATTCATTTACGGTTCAATGGAGGATTTAACCCGTTGATCATCGTCATGAATAATGATGGTTACGTTGCGTATTCATTATATACCCAAAGTAATCATGTTTATATTCTTTCATTGACTCCGCGAGCAAGGTTTCCATGAAACAAAATGACTGCTAGCGAGATCTTAACCTACAAAATTTGCTGCGCTACAGAACGCGGGGAAGATTACTGAACTGTGCATTCATTACTGTATATACCCAAAGCAATCATGTTTGCATTCTTTCATTCACTCAAGGGGGAAGGTTTACGCTGGAAACGGCTTTGCTAGATCACAAAAATACTCGTTTATGCGGCGTTACAGAAAAGAAAAAAGCCCCGCTTCGTGTTCATAATGTGATTTCTACGTAGGCTCCGTGTCCTGATGTATAGTTACGTTTTACATTTTGACAGGAGCGTGTCAGCGCTATGAAGCATCTGAAACGGCTCAACCACCGTACCCCAATCGCCATATGGTGATCAAAGAGTTGAATTTATTGTAAAGCCACATATTTATTGACCTCCTGCATCATTTTTCATAACCCCGCCATCTGATTCCAATTCACACGCTGCTCCCGAGCGTTTATAAGGAGGCACGCTACAAAACAGATGGATCAAACGGACATCTGAAGATGGCTGGATCGGCGACTACGCTGACGGAAGATGAAATTTCTAGCCCTCAACGATGAAGTCTCTCTCAAGGAAAGATTAGAGGATTAAAAACTGAAATCATTCTTTATTTTGTTATTAAATCACGTTAATACGACTCTGATGTCTTGTCAGACAGGATGCTTCCCAGATTGCGGTTGCCAGATTGTGTCACTATCCTCTTTTGTGAGGTTGTCAGTGGCTGAGCTTCAGGAGAGAAATTTGCCAGTCTGAATCATACATGCCAAACAATTCATCTCTATTCGAGCTTGCGACACGGAGAAGTCTTCGCCAAACAGTGAACGTTTTTCTGAAGAGGGGGTCGCGACCTCTCCAGATACAATAAGCGAGCTGACAACAATAACAGACTGACAGCTAACACGACACACATTGTGGAGGGGAAGGCATGACTGTGCAGGAAATGGCCTCTTTTTCTGTGTCAGCACTTGCTCCCAGAAACAATGCCCCGACCGTTTCAGTGTGGCGGTTTACGTCATGGCTGCCGGACCAATAAAGTGTGCAGGGAATTTTCGAGCAAACCAAATAGAGGCAGATGGAGCATAAAGAATAGCCAAAGGCAAATGACCAGTCCATCTAAAATGGAGCACATTAAACATCTGTGTGGTTACAGTGTTTTTTTGTTTTTTTTAACTGCACGTTCTTTCTGAGTAAAGTTGTTCTTCACACACAGCTGCACATACAACATAGTAACAATGCCCGGGGAGTTCCCCCCGGTGCAGCTACATGTGTTGGATTCTCAGCAAGGAGAAGTGCCTTGCTCAAGAACAAGAGAGCTAAATCTAATGATGTTTGCTTGAATATGATCAGCGACATTTTGGGTTTTATCTCACAAAAAAACATATAAAATTGACTTTAAATATCAGTCGATTGCACCATTTTAGTGAAACTGCCTTCCCTTTTGTCCACTAAAGCACTTCACATTGTTTGTGTGTACAAAATGGCTGAAAATCGAGTCACTGATGATGCCACAGTACATGTGCCTCTTTGTATCAAATATTAGTATTGTTGAAATTGCACCATAATCTAGTTTAGCCTGGTGGTGGGCTGATATTTGGGTACCGGCGCTGTCTGCACAGCACACACTGAATGTTCAAACACTGTTCTCCCACCACAAATTTACCTCTTGTTTATAATCTTTTCGGTTCAATACTGCAGAGGCAGATGGAGGATGAATGCGCAGAAGACAACAAACACGCCGAAGATGAACTGGAGATAAACAGCGGCGGCGGCAAACACAGAAAGCACCTACATGCAGTCTAATTCCATCAATTATAAGAGCTTGATTGAGATTTAATTCAAAGCTTGGGTTTAATTGCTAATATCAAAGCATAATTAAGCTGATAAATCATGACTGATCTTATTGAATTAGGGATTGAAATAGCAGAAAACCTGCAAATTGTCTATGTCAGCTAAATAAGTATTCTTAATTGGCCTACAAGTTTGCTGCAGATACTAATGAAACTGAACAAAAATGCATCCCTTAAAAAGTGTTGGAAGGGAAGTCTTCGTGTGCACTTGTTTACTCGGCGCTGTGGCTTTGCGTGTCTCGTTCGGCTTGGAAATTCATCTTCAACTTAAAAATGGAATATTTACACAAGTGGCAACAAAGTAAACACACACACACAAAAAGTGTCTCTCTGTACGTGGCTGAAAAGGCAACTTCTATGTCCTCTTGCAGGCTCGATTTGTGCGGCGTATTGTAAAAACAAGAGTGTAGACAGAGTGATGAGGATGAAAGTCAGTCTCCCTTAGAGGCAAAGAGATAAGGACACAGAGAGGAGATTGTGAAAGACGGCGAGAGAGAGAGAGAGTGAGCAAATAATGCTACCAAAACCAAGTGCACACAAGCACCAGCATGAGTACTTGGATAGGTCCTAATATCTCCCCATGCAATTCCCTCTCACTCAGTCACACACACACACTTCTGTATGCACACACACTCTCTCTCTCTCAGACTGCATCTGCCGGAGCTAGTGGCTGTAGTTAAATTGAAATATTTCCCGGCGTGTGTCAGAAGCATGCAGAATGATAATTATGACAGATCTGATTAGGCGGGCCGAGTCGGGCGGCTCCGGGCTGCAGGTGCGACCTTGTGCATTCCTGAGTGTGTAAATAAAATTAATTACAAGCGTAGGGGGCGCGCAGCGCGTGACATCAGCGCGCACAGGGGGGACTCCCACGGGGGGCACCCTAATGGAATATTTTCCCCGAGTCTAATAATACAGTTGGTATTGACTTGAGGTAATTAGGGGGATCATTAAAGCGCTTTTCCCGGCGTATTTGCCTGCCTGATCAGATTAGCGAGAATGGGCCTCAGAACAAGCCCTGTGTGGTCTGTCAGGAGAAGTGGAGACAGTGGGAGAGGGTTAGCTGGTAAACATTTGTAGCAAAGAAAGAGCTTACAGAACACAGTGCCTGTCACTGGGACCAGGGTAGGATTCACTAACAGGCTAGCAGAGGGTAAGGACTAGTCAGGTTGGTAGGACGAGCACTGGTTAGGGCTTGAAGTGAGAGCAAACATGTGATAATGCATCGGAGGTGATGACAATTTGGAGACAGTCGGGGTAGATTCCCTGTTTGGACTGCAGGGTAGGAGGCGGGCGAGGAGGAGGGAGTGGGTTGTGCAATTGGAGACAGATGGGGTGAGAGGTGGCATGTAAGGCGTAAGTGAGAGAGATGGCAGGAGAGACACAAAGTGCTCTAGGCATGCTCAGTGAGACCCCCGGGCTCCTGCTAAGAGGGAGGAGGAGGAGGAGGAGGAGGAGGAGGAGGGTTCGACGAAACAGGCAGTGCAGAGAGAAAAACAGGCTGGTGGGAATTCCACTGTCCATTAAACAATAAGAGAAAGGCTCATTTCAGAGGGAGGGGAAGACTTACCGTTTGCAAGATAATTCATTCGCTAAATTAATTATTCAGACAGCTGGGTCTCCAGTTCAAGAAATTGTGTCTTTAATAATAGAGAGGATCTGGCCTAGCCTGTTTCCCATGGCAACCTAATAACCAAGCAGGCACGGGAGATAAATAAATAAATCAATTAATAAACAGTCACGGCCCTTTTAGATCCCCTGGGGTTGCGATATGCCTGCTCTGATCTGCCTAATTTGAGGGAGAGCGAGGTGTGGAGGACAGTGAATCCGCAAACACACAAAAAAAAAAACATCTTGAACGCACAAAGTACAACTTTGCAAAATCTCACCGCGCCGCTCCAGCACATACACAGCCCGCGAGCGGTTCCTGATATTAAAAAGTATCCGATAACGTCTCCGCTGTGTCGATTTTTTTTTTTTTACTATCCTAGGATGCCATTTTAATGCCATTTGTACTGAACTCATCATGCAAAACATGACTTCTGACGCGCTGACCCCGAGTGGCTTCTCGGTAACAGGCGAACCTCTGAACGGCCACAATCTAGAAACAGACATCCGAAAAGGTCAGCCATCTGCCCCTCTTGTTAAGCAGCCATCGGATGGAGCACAGTGATGGAAGTGGTTGGTGTGTGTGTGTGTGTGTCATTGGTCCGTTCTGGTCGGGTGGGTCATGTGCCAACCATCTGAGATTAAAGCCGAGCCCCCTCCGTAAAACACGTACGACCACTAAGCAGATTCCGCCCCTCACAGGAAATGAGTCATTTTCAAACGTGGAGGAAGTAGTTCCAGTTATCGTGTCACCCTCCCTTCCTCCTCGTATCAGTGTCCCCACCTGCCTCCACCCACCTCCACCCACTCCCCCCCACCTCTCCAGACCAACAACCCCCACCCCCTTCCTCCTCTCTCTCCTCTCCCTTTGCAACACCATCGCCCCCCCCACCACACACACACCCCTCCACTCCAGGGACCGCCGTGCCAGGCGGGTGCAGGGTGACAGATGGCATACACCAACCTCCCTCCCCCTCGTCATCCCCCCTCTCTTGCTCTCCCCTCTCTCCCCCTACTGCACCACCACCACCACCACCGCCTCCCCCCCCTTGCCCGGGCCCCCCCGGTGGCGCAGCGGCGGACCAGATCAGTGCCATTCTGTCTCATTAGAGCCTGGCTAATTAGCGTAGCCTCTTCCAGGGGAGAATGAGCGATTTGAGAGAGAGGCAGAGCGATGGGGAGAGAGGGCGGTGTTGGTTGTTGGTGGTGGCGTCGACGGCGTTCTGTAGTCTTGTGGTCACTGAGGGAGTCGGAGGGCTTTGAGCCCCGCGGTGCGAGGGGCTCCCAGGGTGCTTGTTTTATGACAGCAGGGACTCTGATTCCATCCGTTGTGCCATTCCTCTCAGGAAGCGTTGAGGATGTTCAGACACAAAAGTCGTGTCAAAGGAACGGCCCCCCAAGCCCGCTCCACCTCCCATCGCTCAGCTGAACATTAGCCGCCTTCTAGCCCCCCCCTCCCACTGTTAACGTGAATGAAAACAAAGCGCCGGAGCCGCTTGCTCGATAGCACTCTGGTTCTACTGAGCCAGTTAATAATGTTGACATCAACTCCGGGCTATCCAGATCATAGCTTGCGCCTCTGCAGGCGAAAAAATGAAATGGGACGTTTTGGCGGATGCAGCCACACTTCTGGCATCGGCGTGTGCTGGATTCGAACCAGCGGCACGCAGATGTTTTCTCCAAGTCTGAAATCTCCCGAAGCTAGATGGAGACGGAGCGTTCGATCAGTTTGAATCATCGAGGAATGGATCATGAATAATGATTGTGATTTTATCAAAGAATAAATGTAATATCTGTCCTAATAAATCAGAATAGGCTGCACGGATTACTTACACAAAGAAAAAAAATAAAAGTATGCCCAGACTTTAAGTGAATGGCGACCATTAATCTGATAAAGTAATACGGCTTGGGTTAGATTCACTGCTCTATAGTTACTACGCTGAATATGTGGCAGTAAAAGAGTGATTGAAATGCAACATTGAATATGTGAGAGAGGAGGGGCAGTTAAAGGGGTGGCTGAGGCCTGCTGTGGTTACGAGCCCTAAGAGAGGACAGGATGGCTGCGTTCCAGAACCCCCCCCCACCTCAAACACACACACACACACACACACACACACTAACACACACAAACATACACATTCAAATGCGCCTGCACATAAACCCACACACACCTAAGACTGTCTTCAGATCTCCATCACTCTCCTCCGTCCATTCTCACTTCACACAAAGTCTAAATACACTAAAGACCCGCCACCATGCTGCACAAGTACCCCCCCCCCCCCCCCCCCCCTAAAATAAATCTACCCGACTGATACCAACGGATCCCGGTCACCTGATCCTGTGCTTGCGTAAGCATGCTGGGAAATCCTAAGCTGAAGCTGAAGAGGCAGAGGTTGAAACTGCACGCCGAGCTGAAGGGGGGACGGTGCCAGCTTTGGCGATGAGGCCCTTTTTCCTCCACCCTCCCCCCATGATTATTTCCCTGGACCCCATATGGGCATCCTGCCAGTCCCAGCCCATCCTCCAATCCTCATCACCAACCACATCCACACTGTGCTCCCAACCTCCAGTACCAGCAGTCTTTGCTTGGCATGGTGCTCTGTAACCCAAGGCTTTGGGTAGTGGTTATTTTCTCCCTGCAAGGCTGCAAAAGCCTCTCTGGACTTGAGCTGTCGTTCACAGCGTGTTGTCTAAATATATATTTTACCATTCTTCCTGACTGAGACACTAGTGGTGTGCAATACTGCATATTTTGGTATCGATCCGATACCAAGTAAATACGGGCCAGTATCGCCGATACCGATACCGATAAATAAGGCGGATGCGTCATTGAATTGTTAAATCTCAATTGTTTTTTGTGATGTTTCCTTTTTTTATTATTAAATAGTTTAAACCCAGGACAGAATTAGTTATATATTAGTATATATACACTGCTCAAAAAAATGAAAGGAACACTTTGAAAATACATCAGATCTCAACAGGAAAAGAAATCACGCTGGATATCTTTCCTGATATGGACTGAATAATGTGTTAAGAATGAAAGGATGCCACATCATTAATGGAAATGAAAACTATCAACCTACAGAGGACTGAATTCAAAGACATCCCCAAAATCAAAGCGAAAAAATTATG